>NW_023605305.1:64812206-64835666 GCF_014898055.3 Talpa occidentalis | reverse complement strand
GCCTAGAAATGTAACTGTAGAACTGAGGCTACCAGGAAGGAAGCTGGAGGACCATGGGACTCTGGTAGAGGGTGTGGTGTGAAAGCAGGAGTCTGAAGGGTGTGGTGCAATGCCTCTAAATAATACAGTGTTGTAAACCAATGTTACTTCAATTAAAAAAAAATAGGAGACTGGACAAGAAAGTAGATAAAGCACAGTATGTAAAATAACAACAAAAAGAACAACTTGAGTTAAAAGTATAAAAAAATTACTCGTGGTAGGGATTGCTTCTTGCTCCTCTGCCACAATTTTCCTTCTTCCACAAACACCGCTGGGATCCAAAAAGCAACATGGAAACTGTCCCAGCCTTCAGGGCCCTGTCCCTAGAGACTCTGCCTGACACATCCAGTTCTCTGCATCTGACGGGTTCCAGGCCTGGATGCTTCTATGCACAGTGACGTGATTCCCCCGTGACGCAGAGACAGGCACACCCCGGAGATGAGGAAGCTGCTGGGGACCGGGAATCTGTGACTAGGGAGTCGGAGTAACTGTTGACAGCAATGACCAGGCCATCTTTCTGCAAAGTGCTCCCAGGAAGCCTTTTGCAGGCCTGGAGAGCAGAATGGTTTTCATCATTAATTAACATGTTTTCCACACAGGGCCAGAGACACTAGCAGATATGGGGGAGATGGACTGGCAGCTGCAGGCAAGACTCACTCCTTCCTGTGGCTCACAGGAAACGCCAAGGTCTTTGGAACACATTTCAAGGTCTGAATAGAGGTTCTTGGACCCAATTCCATGTTAGCATGTGGAGGCTTCCCACACAAACAAGCAGTTCTCAGACCCAGCGGTGCTTTATCATGTGTAAATTATACTTCAGCAATAAGAGATTAAAAAAAATACTAAAGTCCCACAAGTTTATTGTACATAGATTAGAAAACATGGAAATGCTAATGGGACATCTCAGTATTAAATTTTTTAGTTACAAAAGTGATGGAATATAGCAAATGCTCTAATGTTGGCTATAAACAATTTTCCTATATACAATATGCCATTATAATTTTCTCATTCAATAAACTTTGTACTGTAAGTTAAAAAAAATACTTGCTTATGTATGAGGTAAGTGTATAACATGACTCCAAGGCAGTTAAGAGAAATTCCCTCCATGCCCATGTGCATAGGGATGAGAAGTGATCACAGGAGGACAGCTCTGAGGGTGGAGAACCTGGCTCAGGACCACATCCATGTTCAAAAGCTGTTCATGCAATTCATGAGGACTTCTCAAACTTCCTGTACTTGCCACCCTGCTACAAATAATGAATATTTGTAAATAACATTAAGTATTAAAATAATGATAAATTATTTAATAATTTGATAAATAATGATTTGATAAATAATGATAAATTATTTAAATCTTTTAACTAATTAACAGTGATTTTTAAAACTTGACAATCATGAAGGAAAAAAAATAGGATGACACATTGAAATAGATCACCATAGGAATGCTTTGCCCAGTAGTGCTGCTATACCCAGTATCTATGATCCGCAGTGGTACTTAAGCCAGTTATAATAAGGATTAATGAAAATATAGTGATTGAATCTGCTTTAATGACAAAGATGTGTGAATGACTTACAGATATAATACTTTGTTTTCACTTATTTATAGACGAGGATTCTTCACGAAGTATCATTTCATGAAGTTTACGGGAACTTGAACCCAGTTCTGAATGCTCCCATAGGTGTATATTAATAGGAACATCATCTGACACATGTACCTTATTTCAGAGCTTTTTTATTTTGCCGTTTTCAAATCCTTTCTTCTGAATCCTCTCAAGCCTCATTTCTATCATCCATAAGGAAGGCATAAATATCCCCACCTACCATGTAGACTGGTGTGAGCATTGAGTTACAAATCCTGTTCAGTAGCATCACGTGTAACCTGCTGTACCAGGCACTTGCCATGCACTGTTTGTTTTCTGGAGCTGACATTCTGCGTATAACATGTGAGCCTACCTTTCTAATTCAGTAACAGTCCATGCCAAATTCAATTCATGGGTTTATGAAAACTTGATTTTGTTCAGAGAAAGAACCATACATCTTTGGGCTTTGAGCCAGGTTAAGCTTGTTGGGATTAACATTAGCAGTCTAACATAGAAACCAACACCCTTTCCAGGTTGAAGCTTTCACCCTCTGTGGAGTTGTGATTTGGTGATCCTAATAGTAGCAATTTTTTTTTCTGGGGGTTAATTTTTTAAGCAAACATAGGGCTGTACAGCCCTACGCTCTGTCCTCTTTTACAGCATAGTTTATATCTCCACCTGAGACAATTAATAGTTAATGAAATGACTTTTCCAGCTAGAGTTGAAACTCCAAAAATCCATCAATTTTGTCAGTTTTATTCATGATCTAACATCAGGGCTTGGAAGATTGCCTGACATATAGTAACCGCCCAAGAAATATTTGTATACAAATTAAATGAAAACAAGTGAATGAGTGAATAATAGTCAGGCATTAGAGCACTAAAGCCCTCTCTCTATTATCCTATGCTCACATACTTCCCATCATTTAAGCAGATGTGTCCTTGGTTTCAGGAGAGAACTCCACTTTATCAACCCATGTTAACACATAATCTGCAATTATCCAGTCCAGTGTTCTCTTCATTACCAGGGTACTGACTGATACAGGGAAAACAAAATGTGTTTAACTGAAGAAAGCTTAATGAGGAGATTGTTTACAGAGGGGTGAACAGTATTAAGAGAAATGAGCGCTAGTAAGGTACTGTAAAGGCAGGACTGGCCACAGTGCAGGTTTTCTGATCCCATGCAGACCGGGTAAAGGAGGAGTCAGTCCTCAGTAGTTTTGCAGGTTTTTTTTATTTGGGGTTCACCAGGCATATAGCAGGCAGGGGTGCTGGCTGGGGGGCTGGGAGGTTGGCAGGCCTCCCAGCCCCCAGCAAGTCTTCACTCTATCTGGGCTCTCTAGCGTTCGTTCTGCTGCTTCTCGGCTTCTCTTTTGGCTTCTGCTTCTGCTTTTACTGCTGCTACTGGTGCTGCTGCTGCTGCTGGCGTCCCCGTGACGCCGCCCTTAAAAGCACAGTCTTAGCTCAGCTGAATCCCATCTACCTATGCCCACACCCTACTCCAGGTGCCCGCCATCAGGCATGCATTCAGGACAAGGATCCATCATCTATCCTGATGGCGGAAGGGCAGAAAAGCCTGATATTTTCTTTACCCTACAGGTAACCAGAGACTAAGCATCATTAAAAGCTGTTGCCATCCTTGGAGCCTCTCTTGTGGTCTGGGGGTTAAGTCTCAGTGCTTTCACCTCTATGACCTGAGTTCGATCCCTGGCCAGGGAGCTAACCCACGTATGGTGCAGCAGACTTCTCCTGTCTCACCCACTGCTCCCCTCAGCAGTATATTTCAGAATATCTACCTGCTCTGCTCCCCAGTCTGTCTCTGATGAATCCTCTCACCCTTCCCCCTTACCTCTGACTTGCACCCTAGTTCTTCTATGCAAAAATAAATAAATAAAATCTTTAAAAAATATAACAAAAGTTGTTGCCACCTCAGTGCCTTAAGGGGTCAAGGAGAGGGATCACTGTCACCAGAATCAATGAGATCAAGAGCTGGGAGAACCAGGAGCTGGGAGAAGGGTTGCCCAGTAGGCACTGCTGCTGTAGAGGGATCCAGCCCTGCTCTTATCAGGTGAGAGAGGGAGGGAGGAGGAAGACTAAGTACTCCTCTACTTTCCCTCTCCATCTCCCTTCTAGCAAGGGTTGGCACCATTCAAATGGAAACAGAGGACAAAGAGACTATGGAGCATTCCATAGAGGTCACACTCCCTGGCTCAGAGCCAACCAGTGGAGAGTAGAGAAGGGGCTTGGAGGAGAAAGGGGAATAACCAGTACAGCCCTCTTTGTGCATTTTTCTATCACAATGAGTAAGGCTCTTGAGGCCATGCTATGTGAACTCAAATACTGGTCCCTTGGACCTTTGTGTCTGCTATCTTAAACTCTTTCTTCCTGGTTTTAATCTTCTCTCCCCAATGTCTCTCAGCCCACCTGAATGGTGGGCTGAGGTCTTAGTGGTATTTTATAATTAACTAATATTAAACCAATGTTGTTCACGTATAAAGAGTCATCATACACCAGATGTCAGGCATTGAACTCAGCACTGAACAAAGACTAGGAAATGAAGTAGAGATGATCTATTTCCTCAAAGAGCTTAGAGTAAAAGATTCAGAAAGTAAAAATAAAATTATGAAAAGTGGAAATTTTGCTAATGTAACAATGAAGATAACAGTTTATTGGAATAAATGAATGAATGAAACCATGAAATGCTTTCCTGGTGAAAATGGAGACTGACACTATTGGATTCCCTTTACCAGAGTTTTACCCCTTTAAATTTTTTTTTTTTTTTCTCACTAAAAAGAACATATTGGTGTCAATTCAGGTCACCAGTGGTAAGCAGAGAGAATTTCTGGGCACAAGAGTAGAAAGAGAAGTTTTGGAATTAGGTAGATGAGGCATCAAATCTGACTTTTAACCACTTTGAAGTCCAAAACTACTGCAATCTCATCTCTGAACGGTGATAACAATACTAGGGCTGCAGGGTGGCTGAGGCGATCATTTTTATTTGTCGAAGTCAGAATGACTTCTGGGCACTGTGCTAGGAATTTGGGGTATTGTGGTTTCTAGTCAAAATATTGAACCTGCATACATTAAGGAGAAGGGAAGGGAGTAGGCCTGATGTGGGTGAAATCTCCATATGTCCCTATAATAGTGTACCTGAAATTTTAACCAAGACCACGTCCGGAATAAAACATTCTCTGTATGATTCTAAATTGTTCTCTTAATTTTCTGCTCCAAGAAAAAGAGCACATGATTGCACATCAAAAAACTGTCTGATCAGTGGCTGAAGTTTCAGATTGGAGTTAATTTCAAGGTTGATTGGAATGTCAGAGTTAATGATTTTGTCCCCGAAAACTTGGAAATTGTAATTATCCTAAAGACTGTAAACAGCTTTGGAAAGAGCCTATTTGTCTTCAACTTGTTTTTCCCAGAATTGGCCCCCTCCCCCACACCACCACTACCATAAACTCCTTCTGCAGTAACTTTAACTGCCTGCAATAGTAGTTAAAATCACGGCGCCTGATATTCTTTTGAATTTATAAACCAGTCAGTCTGTTATCAATGTTGTTGTTAAGTCACCAAGATTGTTTAATCAACAAATGACCTGATTCTCACCCCTCTGAATCTGGAGAGATAGCTAAGGATAAATAAGAGATGGAAAAATACATACATAAGTTGGTTTGAAAACTAGATAAGAAAACATATGCTTTAAAATAAAGAAGTAAAAGAAGCAAAGTTCTTGAAAGATGGGAATGTAGCAGACCAGGACTGAGGGATAGGACGGGGGAAGGAGCCTGGAGAAATAGATGAGAGAGAGGAGAAGAAAAAGGATGAGGAAGGGGAGGAGGAGGAGTAAGATGCAGAAGAAAAGACAAAAAAAAGAAAAAGAAAACAAGCCTGAATCCAATCCTGCAAAAGTTCACAATAACATTGGAGTTTCTAAGAAGAATGGACTTTCTCCCCTGTTGTGGCATCCAGTGTCATTGGATATTTAAAGGACCCCACCATCCAGGGATTATTTATGGACTCTGAGATTGTAAATCTTTTCTGTATGACCTTGAAACATGGCTTATGTCCTCTGAGACGTGTTATATGATACAGCTAAGCCCTGTTCCAGCCCATTCCCCATCCTCGATGCCTTTCTCTCCACAGTCTTTCCGTCTTCTCACATTAACTTGGAATTCCGCACTGGCAGAGCTAGAGGGCTCCTGGAGGTCATTTAGTTCTACCCAGTCTTTCCAAAGAGAAACTGAGCCCAAAGAGAAAAGCAGCTATTTCTCCAAAGATCCAAGACTAGAAAAAAACAATGCCTTCTACCAGTCGGGGTGCCTCAAAGAGATGAGTTTTTATAAGGAGCTGCAGTTGAGGTGAGGGCATCAGAAAATGCCTACACACCTCTCCCCCAATTCCTCAACTACCATTCCCTGTGCTCACTGATTCCTTTGACAGGAAACAAAGCCCTTCACTCTTCAGGGAGGATGAGGAATGTGGGAGCTGACATTATTGAGCATTTTCTAAGGGCCAGGCACTGTGCTGAGAACTTCACAGTCACGATCCTATTTAAACATCACAACAATCCACTTATGCCAGTTCCTTTAGTCTACTGTCCTTCTCTGAGCTTCACTGTCCTCAGCTACAGGATTCTATAAACATGGTCCAGCCAGTGGTTTGTTTACCTCTCAGATTGGTGCAATTGTGCATTGATGTGGGGAAAAAAATGATTTTGGTATCAAATTCTATTGACTAAAGAGGCACAAGAATGAAAATTATCAACAAGTTCTGGTTTATTCTTTAAAAAAATTCTCCCAGCTGCAGATGGGTAGAAGTGGAAGGCAAGGAAAGAATATTGCTCCTACATCTGCTTTCCTCATGGTCTGCTCAGTGGTATTACCAATTGTCAGTCAGCTTTGGCCATCACCTATACCTATTACAAGCACAGCTTTGTTGTTAAGCCATGCAGACTTACTGCTTGCTCACTCCACATTCTGAAGAGTTCAGGGGCAACCTTCTTCGTGGCAATTTAGGGCTCAGATTCCTCCATTCTGTAGCACTACTGTCTTTAGCACTGCTGTCTTTAGCATGTGCCACAGGTTGCCATGGAAAGAGGGTGGATATCATGCAACATAGCATCCATTACTTCTATCACCTTCTATTGATTCCACCATCAGTGCAAGGAGGCTGGTAGGAGGTTTAGCTATGTATCCAGGAAGAAAGAAGAAAGGAAACTGGAATCCAGCTCACTGGTGAGG
Source organism: Talpa occidentalis (assembly GCF_014898055.3). Taxonomy (NCBI): domain Eukaryota; kingdom Metazoa; phylum Chordata; class Mammalia; order Eulipotyphla; family Talpidae; genus Talpa; species Talpa occidentalis. Next base: position 64,828,805 of record NW_023605305.1, on the reverse strand, counting down.
CTGAGCTGTAGTGCTCTCTGCCAGTGCATGCTACATTGAAAAGGCAAGACCTCTCTCATTTACTGTCTGATTAGATTACCCCCCAACAGTCATGTGAGTTCAGTATCTGTGGTGAGCCTTCAAAAGGAGAATTGCTTTTGATCAAGGTCAAATACATTTAAGCTGCAGAGGCATAAATCCTTATGTCAGGTTCCAGCTGTAAATGCAAAACTTCTTCCCTGCAAGTTTTCTGCCAGTCTTCACGATGACAAAGGGAGGCAGAACACAGCTGACCCCTCCGTACCTAGCAGAGCATCTGCAAGGAGTTTCTTACCACTGAACTGTAATAATCATCACAGACAGAGGCCCTCATCCTCTCCATGTGCCTCCATCAGAATCAGCAGATAAATGTAGTCCAAGAAGGAAGAGCTTGGACTTTTCCATTTGAATTCTTACAATCATCAAGTCTCTCTGCCCTGGGAAATCTCAGGAAACCATGTTGGCACAGTGTCCATGGAAAAACTCAGGCATTCTGACTTCTCAGAGCTCTAACTTCCAAGGGCACTGAGACTCCCTGGTTTCTGCTCATGAAATAATTAGTACATTTCTCACTATTGTCTCTCCATACAAGGTAATGGTTTACAGACAATGAAAAATAAATGCTCAGTCTTTAAATGCAAAAGGTGATTTACTTCAATATGTGGTTGAAATAATAAACAGTAGTAGGAAATAGAACAATAATAGAAACCAAACCAGAGTCAAGAAATGGATCTGGGACCTGGCTTTGATACTGTTGATCTATGAGATCTTGAACAGTCAGGTCTTGTCTCTGAACCTTGACATCTTTTTCTGCTGAAACCCAGTATGTTGTGGTCAGTGGTTCTCAGCTGGTACTAGCTCCATCCCCTGAGAGGTATTTCTAGAAGTGAGGAGGCATTTTTTGCTTCTTACAGTGACTAGAGGACACAACTAATAGTTAGCAGGCAGAGGCCAGGGAAGCGCCAGTTCCTGCAATACGTGGGGCCGTCTCATCCCGTAAAGAATCATTCTTCCCACAAAGCCGACGGTGCCCTTGTTAAAAACCCTGAAAAATCTCTTTCTGCTGGGGTTAGATTTTTAATATAAAATTGACCTAGTTTTCTGCTTTGGTATCTAGGAATCTGAGAGCAAACAGCAGGATTCTCATTCACAGTTCCTTGTAGCTCAAGTACTTGGTTTTACAATGTCTTTCTTGACTTTTCATCCTTACTTTAATGATCTAACTTTAATGAGTCTTTCTCCCCTGTTATTACATTCTTAATGACTTTCTGCTTTAATATGACATTGTTTCATTGCGAGCTGTTTATACATTTTTCCCACTAAGCCAACTCCTTAAGACTTAATAAACATGAATAGTCTAATTCATAGTTATTCATTCTTTCAGTCTAATGACATTTATAATAATGACATGACTATACTTTGAGCACTTACTATGCACCGAGAACAGTAGGAGAGCTTTTACATGCAATAAGTCAGTAAACCGCTAGGTACTGTTATTATCCCCATATTATACATGAGAAAATGAATGCGTGAAGAGGCTAAGTAATGTGTATAGTCACTCAAAAGGCATTGTGTTAGTTCCTGGGGATTCAGAGATGGAAGCAATTCCTGAATTGAAGGAGCTTGCGTCCTGACAGGCAAATAAACCAAACTACACGATAGTGCAGAGTCTCCAAGGAGACTACATCCAGAGAATGACCAATGAATCCAAAAGAGAGGCATGAAGTCAGGGACTGGAGAATAGACCCAAAAAGGTGATGCCTGAGCAGAAACAAGCCAGAGAGAGTGATCTGAGAGGCGGTCAGAGCAAGGATCCTGTAATGGGGGCCCCAGAATCAAGAGAGGGCTCATTATAGGGACTGCAAGTGCTTAGCATTTTAAATCATTGCTCAGGATATAATTTACCAGTAGAGAAACCAAAATCCAGGAAGAAAGAAGAATGTTGCCTTGCTCAAGTCCAGAATCTGATTCTATGGGGAACTAAAGTCAATATCTGATTGGGACATAGCCCTCAATATCAGTGTGTCAGCCCTCCCCAATCGCATAGTATTTGCCTGAATGACTTCCCCAGATAGGGCTTCCCAGCCAAGGAGGAGCAGGGGAACCAAGTCCTTCCTGAAAACCACACTTGGCTGATGGGCATCTTCCCTGCTATTCTGTCCCGACCCGCTGGATTCGGAGGCACGGAAAGAGAAGGGCTGAGGATTGAAATGAGGGGCTTGACAAATTGACGCTAGCGTTTGCTTCTTTATTTTTCCTTTTTCCTTTTCCTACTTTTTTTTTTTTTTTTTTTTTTTTTTTTTTTAAATATTAAATTTTATTTTTATATTCCCCCATACAATTGCAAACGCCCCATTCTGACCCCAATCCTTCCCCTCCCGCCCCCCACCCCCCAAAAAGTGTCTCTGGTTCATAGTTTTTTTGTTGATTTTGATTTTCACTTTCTTATAGTTATTCATTTTCCTGGTCCCTTATTTAAGTTTTCTAGATTCCTGCTATGAGTGAGACCATCCGGTATTTTTCTTTTTCTTTTTGGCTTATTTCGCTGAGCATGATCCCTTCCAGTGCCATCCATGTTGCTGCAAATTGCATGTGTTTATCTTTTTTGAATGCTGAGTAATATTCCATGGTATATATGTACCACATCTTCTTGATCCAGTCATCTATTTTTGGGCATTTGGGTTGTTTCCAAAGCTTAGCTATTGTAAACAGTGCTGCTATAAACATAGGAGTGCAGGTGCTCTTTGGAATTGATGTTTCTGTGTCCTTTGGGTAAATACCTAGGAGTGGAATTGCTGGATCATATGGAAGCTCTATGTTTAGTAGGTCCAGAAATCTCCACACAGCTCTCCATAGTGGTTGGACCAGTTTGCACTCCCACCAACAGTGCACAAGAGTTCCTTTTTCTCCACATCCTCGCCAACATTTGTTGTTGCTAGTTTTTTTAATATGTGCCATTCTCACTGGTGTGAGATGGTATCTCATGGTAGTTTTGATTTGCATTTCCCTGATTACAAGTGATGTTGAACATTTTTTCATATGTCTGTTGGCCATTTGCATTTCCTCTTCAGAGAAGTTTCTTTTTAGCTCTTCTGCCCATTTTTTGACTGGATTATTTTCTTTGTTGTTGCTGAGTCTCATCAGCTCTTTGCAGATTTTTGTGATCAGTCCTTTATCATTAGTGTTGGGTGCAAAAATGTTCTCCCAGTTGGTGGGGTTTCTCTTTGTTTTTGTTATTGTCTCTTTTGCTGTGCAGAAGCTCTTTAATTTGATGTAGTCCCAGCTGTTTATCTTTCTCTTCACTATCACTGCTTTGGGTGATGTGTCTGTAAAGATGTCTTTGATGTGCAAATCCCGTAGTGTTTCGCCTATATTTCCTTCTATGTATTTTATGGTTTCAGGTCTTATGTCTAGTTCTTTAATCCATTTTGAGTTGATTTTTGTGTATGGTGTGAGGTAGTGGTCAAGCTTCATTCTTTTGCATGTAGCGACCCAGTTTTCCCAGCACCATTTATTGAACAAACTTTCTTTGCTCCAATGCATAGTCTTTGCTCCTTTGTCAAAGATTAGTTGACCATAAATCTGTGGGTTTATTTCTGGATTTTCTATTCGATTCCATTGGTCTGTATGTCTGTTCTTGTTCCAATACCATGCAGTTTTGATGATTATGGCTTTGTAGTATAGTTTGAAGTCTGGGAGTGTGATGCCTCCATTTCCTTCTTTTTTTTTCAGTAGAGCTTTGGCTATTCGGGGTTTTTGGTGATTCCATATGAATTTCATCAATAATTGTTCTATTTCTTTGAAGAATGCCATTGAGATTTTGATTGGAATAGCATTGAATCTGTATATTGCTTTTGGTAGGATGGCCATTTTAATAATGTTTATTCTTCCAATCCATGAGCAGGGGATGTCTTTCCATTTCTTTGTGTCTTCTTCTATTTCTTTTAACAGTGTTTTATAGTTTTCTTTGTATAGGTCCTTTACCTCTTTTGTTAGATTTATTCCCAAATATTTGATTTTTTTTGTTTCGATAATAAAAGGGTGGTTTTTTTGATTTCTTCTTCTTCAGATTTATTGTTTGTGTATAGGAAGGCTACTGACTTTTGCGTGTTGATTTTGTATCCTGCCACTTTACTGAATTGATTGATGAGTTGAATTAGTTTTTCTGTGGAGATTTTGGGGTTCTCTATGTATATTATCATATCATCTGCAAATAGTGATAGTTTGACTTCTTCTTTTCCTATTTGGATTCCTTGGATGTCTTTCTCTTGTCTTATTGCTCTGGCTAGGACTTCCAGTATTATATTGAAAAGCAGTGGTGAGAGTGGACATCCTTGTCTTGTTCCAGATCTTAATGGAATTGCTTTCAGCTTTTCACCATTGAGAATGATACTGGCTGTTGGCTTGTCATAGATGGCCTTTATGATGTTGAGGTATGTTCCTTGTATCCCAAGAATTTCAAGGGCTTTTATCATGAATGGGTGTTGCACTTTGTCGAAAGCTTTCTCAGCATCTATTGATATTATCATATGGTTTTTATATTTCTTTTTGTTGATGTGTTGGATAACGTTGATTGATTTTCGGATGTTAAACCATCCTTGTGCCCCTGGAATGAATCCAACTTGGTCGTGGTGAATTATCTTATGGATACATTGTTGGATTCTGATAGCTAAAATTTTATTGAGGATTTTTGCATCAGTGTTCATTAGGGAGATTGGCCTATAGTTTTCCTTTTTTGTGTTGTCCTTATTCGGTTTTGGTATTAGTGTAATATTGGCTTCATAGAACGTGTTTGGTATTGTCCCTTCCTTCTCAATTTTTTGGAAGAGTTTGTGAAGGATAGGCACTAATTCGTCTCTGAATGTTTGGTAGAATTCATTTGTAAATCCATCAGGTCCTGGGCTTTTGTTTTTTGGGAGGTTTTTAATTACCATTTCAATTTCGCTGCTTGTAATTGGTCTGTTTAGGTGTTCTATTTCTTCTTTATCTAGCTTTGGGTGATTGTAGAGTTGTAGGAATTTGTCCATCTCCTCTAGATTGTTGAACTTGTTTCCATATAACTGTTCATAGTAGTTACTGATTATTCTTTTGATTTCTGCTGTGTCCGTTGTGATTTCTCCTCTTTCATTGATGATTCTGTGTATTTGTGCTTTCTCCCTTTTTTCCTTTGTGAGCCTGGCTAGGGGTTTGTCTATTTTATTGATTTTTTTCAAAGAACCAGCTCTTGGTTTCATTGATCTTTTGGATTGTTTTTTTAGTTTCAATTTCATTTATTTCTGCTTTGGTTTTTATTATTTCTTTTCTTCTACTGGTTCTGGGGTTTTTTTGTTGTTCTTTTTCTAGATCTTTGAGCTTCGAGATTAGGTTGTTTCTTTGAGTTCTTTCTTGTTTTTTGATGTGAGCTTCTATTGCTATATATTTTCCTCTTATTACTGCTTTTGCTGCATCCCATACATTTAGGATATTGGTGTCCTCCTTGTCATTCAATTCAAAGAATTTTTTAATTTCTTCTTTGATCTCCTCGTTAGTCCAGTGGTCTTCCAGTAGTGTGGCTTTTAATCTCCATGAGGTAGGATAGTTCCTTGCCTTCTTTTTATGATTTATTTCTAGTTTGATGCCTTCGTGGTCAGAAAAGATGGTTGGTATGATTTCAATCTTGGTGTATCTGTTGATGTTTGTCTTGTGCCCCAGTATGTGATCGATCCTGGAGAATGATCCGTGTGCGCTTGAGAAAAATGTGTACTCCGTTTTTTTTGGGTTTAGTGTTCTATAGATGTCTGTTAAGCCCAAATGCTCTAGGTCCTTATTTAGAGCTTTAGTTTCTTTACTTATTTTTTGTCTTGTTGATCTATCCATTGTTGATAGTGGTGTGTTGAAGTCTCCCACTACATATGTGTTTTCTCTGATGTCTGTTTTCAGAGAGGACAACAGTTGTCTGATATATTTTGGTGCTCTTTCGTTTGGTGAGTATATGTTAATGAGTGTTATTTCTTCTTGAAGTATTGTCCCCTTAATCATAATGTAGTGACCATTGGGGTCTCTTTTTATTTTTTTGAGTTTGAAGTCTGTTTTATCTGATATAAGTATAGCTGTTCCTGCTTTCTTTTTTGGCCCATTTGCTTGTAGGATTGTTTTCCATCCTTTGACTTTGAGCCTATTTTTATCTTTTGTAGCTAAATGTGTTTCCTGGAGACAGCAAAAGGTTGGGTTTTGTTTCTTAATCCAGGCTGCAACTCTGTGTCTTTTTATTGAAGAGTTTAGTCCATTTACATTTAGAGTTAATATTGATATGTTAGCATCTGTATTTGCCATTATGTTTGTCTTTCCTTTGATTTTATTTATTTATTCTTTTAATAACTTTTTTTTTTTTGGTCTTCTTTCGTTGTTATTCGTCCCTCTGAGGTTCTGGCTTTAGGATTCCTTGTAGTATTTTTTGGAGTGGGGGTTTAGTCGCAATGAAATTCCGGAGTTTCTCTTTGTCTGGGAAGGTCCATATTCTTTCTTCATGGAGGAAAGAGAGCTTTGCGGGATAGAGTATTCTTGGTTGGCATCTGTTTTCTTGGAGTCTGTTGACTATGTCCCTCCACTCTCTCCTTGCCCGTAGTGTTTCTTCAGAGAAGTCTGATGTCAGCCTGATTGGTTTTCCTTTGAATGTTATCTGTTTCTTCCCTCTTGTCAGCTTCATTATTTTTTCCTTGTCCTGGATTCTTGGGAGCTTTACTATTATGTGTCTTGCTGTGTTTTTCCTTTCGTCGTGGAAGTTTGGTGTTCTTCTTGCTTCTTGTATATCAATTTTCAGCTCCTTCTTCTCATTTGGGAAGTTCTCTTCAATTATATCCATGAATATTTTCTCTGTTCCTACATCTCTCTCCTCTCCTTCTGGAATTCCTATAACTCTTATATTTCCTTTCCTCATGGAGTCAGATAGTTCCCGAAGTCTTTCTTCATTCTTTTCCTTCGTACTTCTCTTTCCTTTTCTGTTTTGGTTCTTTATTTCTGTGTCTTCAAGATTACTTATTCGTTCTTCCATTTCATCTATTCTGCTTTCATTGCTTTTCCCAGAGTTCTTTAGTTCCTCCATTAATTCTTTGATCTCCTGCATTTCTCTTACTTCCCTCTTTAGGGACTCAATTTCCTTCTTCTGATCTATCACTTTTTTAATCATGGCAATTTTAAATTCTCTTTCTGGAAGGCTCAGAAGTTCTTCCAAGTCGCTGTCGTTGCAATCTGGGGAGTGGTTTTCTTTTTGTGGTGTGCTTCTTTCCTGAGGAGTTTTTAGGTTGCGTGTGGTTCTTCTACTCCCTACTGTCTGTTTTCTAATTTGTCGTATGCGTTGGGACACTGTGTTGCTCGGACTGACTGACATCTTGGGTGAACTTCTTCGCTCCCCTCTGGCTCTTCCAGGAGCCATCTCTGTCTTCTGGGGGAGCTTTCTGCTGGTTTTAGGCAGTTTTTACTGAAGAAATGTCCCTGTTCTCAAATGGCGAAGCGGGATGCAGTCCCTGCGCCTCCGGTTTCAGGCACACTCTTCTGCGCACCCGGTCTGCCCCGGACGTGGGTGCCTGCTCCCTCTGTGGGCTCAGACTGCTGGTCGGAAGGGGCCTGGCGTGGAATAACTTCCCGGCTGGCCACTGGGTCCTCCAGAAACCTTCTGCCCTTTTCAAGCAGACTTAAGAAATGTCCTGTTTTATAGGGTGTTAGTGACTTTTTTTTCCCTGGTCGCTAGGTGGCGCCAGAGATCTCTCCTATTGTCCTTGGGGGGCTGTTTTTCGCCTCCCCCCACCCCGTGGGACAGAGAACAGAGCGGGAATGGTAGGGTACACCTCAACAGCTTTGGGGTGCTGTGTCTGCCTTGTGCCCCACCGTCGTGGAGAAACCACGCCCCGAATTTTCGTGCCCCGGGTCTCAGTTCAAAGCCCTCAGGTCCAGGACGCGGGCTGTAGCCCAGTTCAGTGGCGCGGGAATGGCGCCTTTTGCACCGCTCCCGTGCCTGGGCGCCTGGTTCCTGCTTACTCAGGGAGGGACCTTCACCTCAGTGAGGACCTCCGTGCGTCTCCCCGCAAGCCTAGGTCGTCTCCCCGCAAGCCTAGGTCGCAGGCGCGGGGACCTGGGCAGCCGCGATCCCGGTCTGCACTTGCTTTTCAAGCGCGCCAGGCGCGCCGCGTTTCCCGCGCAGGCTTACCGGCAGCCGGGCTGTGTGCGCGTCTCCCGGGGTCTTTGTTCTTCTCTAATGGCGCCCGGAGCCGTTCGCTCACCGCCGCGGCGGATCCTGCAGGATCCGCCTCAGCTCCCGTTCACGGGGTGTGGTGGCTGCAATAGTTCCTTTCCGCTCACAGTCCCGCTTGCTGCGTCGTTTGTTCTTGTTGGTTGTTTTGGTTTGTTGTTTCCTCCTCTCTGCCGGTCGGAGAGTGCCGCCTCTGTGGGCGGGGGAGGGGAGCAGGGTTCTGCGCTTCCCTCCCTTCTAGTCCTCTTTTATGGCCACTTTCTTCTTCGGGCAGTTCGCTGGCGTCACCCGTTTATCTTCTGTGTCCCAGTTCTCACTGGGACCTGCCGCTTTTCCTCCCTATTCACTTTTTTTAATGGGAGATCTTACTCGCAGCGTCTCCTCGCCGCCATGTTGCTCCGCCCCTCTCTCCTTTTCCTACTTTTACATGTTTTTTCCTTTCCCTGTCCTACTACCTTCCCTGGCCTTCTCTATGCTCCTCTCTCAGTACGTTTCTCAGTGTCCTCTCTCAAAGTCTCTACACAGTATCCTTTCCACAGTCTCCCTCTCGAGGTCTCCTCGCCTCATCCTCTACGCAGTCTCTCTCCTCCTCCACACAGTCTCTCTCCTTCTCCTCTACGCAGTCTCTCTCCTTCTCCTCTACACAGTCTCTCTCCTTCTCCTCTGGTTCCCTTCTTATCCCCCCTCGCTCCTCCCCTCGTACCTCTCAGTCCCACGTGATTTTTCGGAAACGCAGTGGTTTCTCCGAAGGCAAAACAAGAATCGAAACCTAACTTGCGAGCATGCGCAACACGGCACATGCTCCATGCGGCTCCGGACATTTGCGAGCATGCGCAACACAGCACATGCTCCATGCGGCTCCGGACATCTCCCCCTTTTTTCTTTTAAATGAGATACCTGGCCTGTCTTAGGTTGGCATATCCCGTAACCAGCCTTACCCGTCTTTGCTAATCCGGCGCACTTGGTCTGGACCGCTGTCTTAGGTTGGTCTGGACGGGCTACGCTCTTACCCGTCTTTGGCTCACAGGTTCTCTAGGGCTAAGTTGACCCATCCGGATGCCACTGGGGAGTCCTGGTCAAGTACCATGGCGCCAAGTACTTGCCTGACCACAATAGCACGTTTTTTGTTTCGCTTCCGTAGCCGACGGAGAAACCATATGCCGAATGCACAAACAGCAACTCTGGGAGGAGTCCTCTAAACCAGGCAATGAGACCCTTACTCGAAACAGGGTAACCTGAGTGTTGTTAACAGTTATGAGCTGTCTCGCCAATTGAGAGGTCAGGTTCAGGAGCTGGTGGTTCTAAGGTCCTCTGATTACACTATTTAACCTATTTTCTTCCATAAACATATTTTTCACCATAACAGGAATTACACAAATAAAACTGTACAAAAAGTTACAATGCATGTGAGTGGTTAGCAAAAGTGTGTCTATCTCTTCTTACATGAGCTAACTGCTGACTAAGCATAAAAAGTCCATTCTGCAAATGTCCATGCATATATTACTGTGTTGACAACGCAGAAGCAACACCGGCAGCTAAATTGTCCATAGTGTCCGTATTTACAGCAGCCTTAAGTGACAGCAAAGGCGGCAGCAGCCGCAGCCGCGGCCTCTGCTATTGAAACGGCAACAATAGCTGCAGTGATGCTAAAATCACATCTCCTCCTAGGTAGAACAGGGGAAAGGTGCGCAGAAACATCCACGGGCATGACTAAAATAGAAGGTAGACAACGATCATCGCTCTCTCCGCACTCCGGGCCCAGGAGGCAGAGAGGGGGCAAGTCTCCGCTGAACAGCTCAACCCAGTGGCATCTCCTGCATTATTGGGGAGGACAAAAAAGAAAGGAGGGGACAGACAGCAGCAGACAAACTCTATAATCTATTATTCTGAATACTAACAAATTATTCAATGGTAGAACTAATGTTTACAGAATAAATGCCATTAAATAATTTCACCTCACCCTGGCCCAACGGGGCACTATCCAATGGCTTGGAAGCCAGACCAATAGTAAGATTAGTGGCAAATACCTGCGGAAAAGTGGAATCATGATGATCAATGAGGAGCAAAAACGGCAGCTGATGCACAATCGCCCATCGTACTAACATCTGGGACGCTTGTGTCATCAATGTTAGCAGGGTCAGGTATATTGACAAACTGAACCAATCGAGCAGGAACCCAGCAGGGTGCTTCTGCATCCTGTGGGAAAAGACAAATGCTGCCTGGCAGCTGTATTAATACTGGCGTGGGTGGTTGCCACTCATTATTAACTGAGTCCTTCCATCTCGCTTGCAGCATCGTGACCTGCCAAGGGTTCTAGGAGGTCACTCCCCAGGTGTTTTCCATCTCCTTTTACGCTTCCCTGCCTTATAACAACCGAGGCCTTTCTCATCCTGTTCCTCGTCTCCTCCCGACTCATCAGTAGAATCATCTGGAGAAGGGGCTGTTGTTATTTTTTGAGTAGAGGAAGGGGGACTTACCAATGTAGAACTCTTAATGGAACTTCTATCTTCTTCCTCCGTTTGTCTCGCTGTCCTGACGGCCTCAGTGGCTAACTGAGTGGCAACAGTGCCACTGGCATTAAAAGCATCTCCCACCACTCTCCAGAAAGTCAAAGTAGTGCCAGGAAGAGACTCAAGGCCATATAATTGCTGATGCAAGACAATATCTCCTTTCACCTTATTCTAATTGTCACTATCGACCTGATCCTGCTTCAGAAACCATTTACTAGCAATACTAAGGGTCTCTACAAATCCTTTAAGAATTTTTCTACTGAGAGGAACTCCAAACTCTTTTAGAAGAGCTTCCAGGGAAATAACTAACTGCCCCTTGGACATTGAATTGCCCATGATCCCAGCTACCTTACCTTACTTTACTTTACTTGCCGGCTCACCACAGCTGGTCCTTCAGCTGTTCCTTCGTTCTTTTTCGTGCCCCACGTTGGGCGCCACCTGTCCCGACCCGCGGGATTCGGAGGCACGGAAAGAGAAGGGCTGAGGATTGAAATGAGGGGCTTGACAAATTGACGCTAGCGTTTGCTTCTTTATTTTTCCTTTTTCCTTTTCCTACTTTTACATGTTTTTTCCTTTCCCTGTCCTACTACCTTCCCTGGCTTTCTCTATGCTCCTCTCTCAGTACGTTTCTCAGTATCCTCTCTCAAAGTCTCTACACAGTATCCTTTCCATAGTCTCCTTCTCGAGGTCTCTCTCCTTCTCCTCCACGCAGTCTCTCTCCTTCTCCTCCACGCAGTCTCTCTCCTTCTCCTCTACGCAGTCTCTCTCCTTCTCTACACAGTCTCTCTCCTTCTCCTCTGGTTCCCTTCTTATCCCCCCTCGCTCCTCCCCTCGTACCTCTCAGTCCCACGTGATTTTTCGGAAACACAGTGGTTTCTCCGAAGGCGAAACAGGAATCGAAACCTAACTTGCGAGCATGCGCAACACGGCACATGCTCCATGCGGCTCCGGACATTTGCGAGCATGCGCAACACGGCACATGCTCCATGCGGCTCCGGACACTATTCCATTTCATCCTTGTCTCTGCCCCTAGGTAAACATTATCTCTCTTTACTGAGGCTCAGGGAGGAAAACAAGGCAAGCAACGACAACAGGAACTAGATGCAGATCTGTCCAACTGTAAAGAGCAGATTCTTAGGAGGGTGGCCCCCTGCTCCTGGAGCCTCACCCCACATTTGCTGAGCCCAGCCATACTTATCAACTCTGCTGTCCCTGGGACTCCAACCATTAGGGCCCCCTGTCAGATCTGCTACTGCACCTAGACATCAATATTTACTCGAAAGGGCTTCCCCCCTCTTCTGTGTGGTCCAAAGCAGCAAATGCAATGTCAATTTTGTTCATGCTCAATCTCAGTTTAGATAAACCAGTTAGTAGAGTATATACGATAAAACTCCCTGCCAAGTTATAAACTAAGTAGTCAAAAAACAAACAGAAAAATCAAATGAAGATCTAATTAACTTGGTCCAATTACTCTGTTCCATTCCAACTAGCCTAGGTTAATCTGTAACAAACACCAGGAAAGAAAAATAAACTACCTGATGTCAAGTCTTTTTTCTAACTCTCTGTCTGTCTTCCTTTCCTTCATTTCTTTTTCCTCATCTTTTCTCCTTTCTCCCATTATTTTCTTTCTCTTTTTCCCTGTCTTTCCCCACTCTGCTTCCTTCCTTTTTTCTATTAGGGTCCAGGGCTCAAACAGGGAATTTAGCCTGGGAGAGACCTAAGGTCTCTCATAAAAGCCAAATCCTGAATGTGATCTGTCAGTCTTTCCCTTCCCACAAGACTTTGAAATGATCATCGCAACACTTTTGACCATGCAATGGAGTGTTTGTGGGACACAGGGACCAGAGTGGGTTTTCTGCTCTCTCACTGTCTCCCGCCCAGGCAGAAGTGGGGACCACTCCTTGCTGAAAGACCAACAGGAAAGAAGGCGAGGGCCTGAATTGCCCAGCAGGTATAGCGGGCACCAGTAAATCCTTCTTGTCCTTTCCCAGTCCCAGTTTTAAAACATCCATTCCAAACAGAAGAAAATGGCAAGTGAGTCAAGCCTTAGCATTTGGTAATGTGAAAATTGAAGCAATTGAGGAACGGTTATTAATAAACATACAGTTCATACTATGAAAGCATGGAAATGTTTCCTCTGTAATGTAGCATGAGGGTGGAAATGTTGATTCACTGAAAAATTAATCAACTTTCAGCAACGAAGAGGAAATGTGCACCATGGGAGGAGCATAAGCTTGGAGTCAAATGCTGCAGAAGTTGTATGACTTGCACAGGTCACCTTTCTTCTTACGCCTGTCCTCCCCACTTGTCTCTTCACCTGTGAGAGGGGGCAACACAACAATGAATAAACCTCCCTCCCCCAAAGAGCTGTCTTGAGGATGATATGAAATAAACAATGTTAGATCTCAGTTTAACAGAAGTGGTTCCGGACTGGGAGTAAATGATGCTTTAAGAGTCCTACCCACAATTATGTGGTTGTTTTGTGATAAACAGCTTGGTATTTTCAATAAAATTAATCATATACTTATCCTATGACTCATCAAGTCCACTGCTGGGTATTTCACTCTAGAGAAAGGAAAACACATGCTAATGCAGGCACCTCTGCATAAATGTGCATAGTAGGTCTTTTCATAGTCGGTTAAAAAGTGGAAACAACCAACTGGTCTGTCAGCAGGTGAGCTGGTCTATCCCTTCTATGCAATATCACTGGGCAATGAAAGCAATGCCTTTGGGGACTCGTGACTTGCATTTCAAAAGCATTATTCTAACTGAAAGAAGTAGGCCTCAGAAGAGATTATACTAAATGAATCCTTTTAGTTGTCATTCTCCAATCACAAAAAGACAAAACTATCATGCCAGAGAGCAGGTCAGAGGCCACCAGGGTGAGGGGTCCAGCAAAGATGTGATTATGAAAAAGCAGTCTGAGGGAGTTTGGGGATTGATAAAACTATTCTGCATCCTGGTTGTGGTGGTGGTTACAGATACCTATACCTGTGTGGAAACTCAGCATGGTACACCAAAAAAAAACATTTTAGTCTGTCTATTAAAAAATTTAAAATAATAAGTTCAGTGGGAAAAGGGCCACCCTGGTGGCACAAAGCATTGGGACACAACCTATGAGGCTGGCCGCAGTCACTGTAGCACGAGTTCGATCCCTGGCGAGCCAGAGAGATACCCATATGGCGCAGCAGACCTCTCCTGGTTTGCCCGCTGCTCCCCTCAGCAGTGTTATTTCAGTGGCTCTGCCGATTCTGCTCCCCACTCTCTCTCTGATGAATCCTCTCACCCCCCCACACCTCTGGCCTGTGCCCTAGTTCTTGTATGTATAAATAAATCTTTAAAAAAAAATAAGTTCAGTGGGAATAATAATAAATTACTTTCATTTATCCAATTTTTGGTTCACAAGGCGCTTTCATTTGATTCTCACAGCCCAGACACAAACCACTTCCCTAGTAAATATTGATGTAAAAACTGGATCCCAACCTTCCAACCTCAGATCCTGGCTTCTTTTCAGCCCATGTCACTAGATAAAAGTGGAAGTTTTTTTTCTTTTCTAAAAGACTGTTTGAAGGAGGAAGCAACTATATATTGTCCATTTTTTGTTTTGTTTTTCCAAGTTCCTATACCAACCTGTTCATGTTCCTAGGAATGCTTACATTTTCTTTAAAAAACACAGACTAGGCCAATGCACAATTCAATAAAATGACATATTAGTGGGAAGGTTTCCTTTTGGACTGGCTCTTTGAATGATTAACAAAATAAGTGGTTATATTTAAAGCAGTCACTCGCATATCCATTCAACACACCCTTCCTTGGTCACGTCTTGACTTGGTATGGCCACTCTTGCTGGGATAACTCTCCCTACCTTCCTTCTGCCTAAGCCCCATGTTTCCTTCAGATCTGAGCTGCAGGTGACTTTCCCTGTCCTTCTCCAATAAGCTTACTTAGGTGCTTTATTGGTTCTCCTGACCATACTCCCTTTAGCTCCATATTGATGCAGATAATTTCAGTACCTCCTGGTGCTCTCTCTCCCACAAGACTGTGAGCATTCAATCATCTGGCACAGGCCTGAACACAATTAAGGGGACTTACTTCATTGACGGTGGCTCACAAGTCCCTTCTTTGTGTCAGGCAATCATCTACTGCAGAGGAACAGTACACAGCTCATGCTCATGGAGCTTATAGTCTAAAAGTGAAAGAGATAATAAAGACCAAATAGTATGCATCATCTCTTGATATATATCAATGAAGAAAAATGAATTCATTCAAGGTGGCAGAGTGTAATGGGCTGCCTCTGCTGGGCCCTGGGACATGCACCAACCACCCACTGCCGCTTACAACCTGAACAAACCTCTCCGGAGCAAGGGCTACAGGGAGTAATTTTGTTTTGGAATCCTAGTGTGTATTTAGATTTTAAACTAATAACCTGCCAGCCTCCGGCCATTTGAGAACTTGGCTTCCTTTCACTCATAAAGTGCCCTTTATGCCTCAGAGGTGACATAGAATATCATTCCATCTTTGCCCTGAAATACTCCCGACTGGTGCATGAAATGGGCCTTTATGGTACATCAAAGGCCCATAACTCTATCCTTGCCTGGACCTTTGATATTTTCTGTTTGGCCAGTGAAATTATTATCTCATCAATCCAGCCCTTTTTATCTTGTTGGTTATATCTCTGTTATTGCTTCCCTGGTGAAAGGGCTAAGGTACCCTGTCTCCTGGCTGCCCCGGATTTGAATGTCCTTTAAGTTTTATCTCCAAAAGCTAAGAAATCCAGTGTTGAACGCCTTTGGCCTCGGTCTCCTAAGGGAAATGTCAGACAGCATCCCTTTCACAAATGCCTCTAATTTATGCTTCTCAGAAGCCAGTCATCCATCCCTTCCATGGGTTTTCTTGAGCTATCTGAATCTAGTGGAGGTGGAATTCATTTAAAAGAGGAGCTGGGGGGCCTCCCTGGTGGTGCAGGAGGTTGAGCGCTGCGCTGTGAAGCTGCCCACAGTCTCTGCAGCGCCAGTTCAACACCCAGCTGACCGGCGAGGGTCCCACATGGCATGGCAGACCTCTCCTGTCATGCCCACTGCTTCTCTCAGCAGTGTGTTTTGTCAGTCTGCCTGTTCTGTTCCCTGCTCTGTCTCTGGTGAATCCTCTCACCCTCCTGCACATCTGGCCTGTACCCTGGTTCTTGTATAAATAAATAAATTAATTTAAAAAATAAATAAATAAAAGAGGAGCTGGATGTCATTATTAGAAATGTGCTGCTCACATCAACACAAAGGTTTCAAGCAGCTACTCTGTATCTCCTTTTACTTAGAAATTAGAGAACCACCCTTAACCATGTATTTGAATTATTCAAGGATTATTTATTGAGTTTCTATGCACCAGGGCACCAGGTTTGGGCACCAGGGCACCAGGGATACCTAGACAGATGGTTTGGGCACCAGGGATACCTAGACAGATGACACTCTCCCTTCATGCCCTCAGAAAGGTTCTCTCTTATCCTAATTTATTACCACTTCCTCTGGATCTGCCTCTCAAATAATGCTCAGATTCATTCTCTCTCTCTCTCTCTCTCTCTCTCTCTCTCTCTCTCTCTCTCTCTCTCTCTCTCTCTCTATCTCCCCCCACTCTCCCCCTGCCTTCTAACAGGGTCTCGTCATCTCCCAACTGAATCACCGCAACTATCTATTAACAGGACTCTCGGCAGCTAGTATTACCCCCTATAATCCACCAGAATCCAGCCGTAGGCATCAATCTACAACTCGAATGCAATTTTTTCAGTGTTCTGCTCCAAACCTCTCAAACTCAAATGCCTTTACTGTCCAGGCAATGAAAAAATAAGTGAAGTAG
>NW_023605305.1:64788566-64812106 GCF_014898055.3 Talpa occidentalis | reverse complement strand
TCTTTTTTGCTTGATTATTTTATTGTTTTACTACTTTGTTAAGTTTTTTTTTTAACTTGTTAGTTTTCTCTAAAGAGTAAAGAAAAGCCGCGAGAAGTATTTATGAGAAAACTTGAAAATCCAAATTTCTCACAAAACCCGTAATAGTTAAAAGTACAACGTAAGAACATAAAATGTAATTAGACTTCCCGGATAATTTTTGGTTAATAAATAGAGTAAGGTGCAGAAAATATATTTGGAGAGAAAGGGAGAAAGAAATACATAACGGATAGGCAGCACTTAATTGAAGTGGAAGTTATATCTAAAATATCACTAAGCAACACTTCTTTTGGGAAATCTTAATAGAAAGCAGAAAATCATTTATATTTTATTGATCCTTTCCTTCACATTCATCAAATGCCTCTTCACTGTAGCAAAATGGCATGTTCCTGGAGCAGAAACGTCCCTTGTAAAACGCTGCAGAAAGATACTTCTTTCTTCTTGCCTCCTCGCTGGGGGAGGGGGGGGAGTGGGAGGCAGGTGTGTGTGTATTGGGGGCGTGGTGGTGGTTTGGTGTTGGGTGTGTTTTGGAGGTTGGGGGGCCTGCCCCGGAAAAAAAAAAGGCAGACTGGGCTTTCCTGGCGGGAGGGAAGTCAGGGTGATCCCTCTCATTGTGCTGCTGAGATTATTTGCTGCGCAGCAAGTGCTATTCGTCGCCCGGCTTTCTAGAAAAAAATGCCCACTAGCTAACGCGCGCCCAGACCTTAGGAGGCCAGGGAATGTGGCCACCCAGGCCGGGCTGCTGGGGAGCCAGGACTCTTCTGGGCCGCGGGGCCGGGAGGGCGCTCGCGGGGTCGCAGCCAGGAGAGGGCTGGTGTCCCGAGAGCTGATTGCGGGACGCCCCCTCGGAGCGGCGTCAGCTTCCCCGGGTAGCCGCGGGCGCTGCACCCTCCCCGCGCCGGGACCGGCGCGCGGCCAGGGATGGGGAGGGGCGGGCTCGGGGGCGGGGGCCGGGCGCGGGGCAGGGCCGGGCAGGGCCGGGCAGGGCTGCGCCTCGCGGGCCACTCGGGCTGCTCCGGGCCGCCGCTGTGCGAGGAGCGCAGCACTCGCCGCGAAGGTCTGTGCGGCCGCGGGCGCCGCCGGAGTGCTGGCCATGAGGACCCTGTGGCTGGCGCTGTGCGCGCTGACGGGGTTGTGGCCCCGGCCCTGGCCGGCTGCACGGAGGCGGGGCGCTGCTGCCCCGGCAGGGACCCCTCCTGCTTCGCCCAAGGCTGGAGGCTAGACAGGGTCTACGGGACATGCTTCTGCGACCAAGCCTGCCGCCTCATTGGGGACTGCTGCTTCGACTACGCCAGAGCGTGCCCAGGTGGGTGGCTGGCAGAGGGTGGACGCTTGGTTGTTCGTCTACAGCCAAGGGGTACAGGGTCCCACACCAAGCACCACTTTTCCAGAGGCCGGGTCTCCAGGTCCCACCCATCCTGATGGGTCCAGCCCTTCTATCCCAGCCCATTTAGTCTTCTCCATCCAGGTACTCCCAGCTCCCTTCATCTTAAGTTCCTGGGTACACTCCATTCCATCTACCCTAGGGCTTTCCAGCTCCCACGATCTAGGTGCACACTGTACTCTCCCTCCACACTCGGCTTTCCCAACCCCTTCCATTTAGGGATTTTCCAGTCCAATTCATCCAGACTTAGTTCTCCAAGCACCTCTTCCCCGTAGAGTATGGAAGGAGCTAGAACCTTTCTTCTCCTGGAAGGGGGCAGGGCCACCTTTGCTGGAAGAATTTTCCAACTCAGGAACTCCACCTCACTAGAGTTGGCACTGGCAGTTCCAGGGGCACACCCTGGGTCAGGCCCTACCACTTTTCCTGGAGCATCTTAGGGACCTATGAGGGATGATGGAGTTGGGGGAATGTGTCATTACCCCACTTTGTGTGAGGACTTGCTCTAGGAAAGTACTTTCTTCTGGAGAGCAGTCTCTTGGAGGACTACAGTTGTCTTCACCTCTAGACTCCAATATTTAGCACAGACCCTTCCTCACAGGACGTATTCCATGTATTCTTTGAATTCAATTTCTCTATATAGCATGATATAAAACGTTTATCCTAGGGTGCCTATTATATTTTAATCTTGCCAGTTTTCCTTTAGGGCTGTCTTTTTCATCTTTAAATTTCTCACAGTATAACCACCCTGGTAAGGACTCTATAGTGGTTGATTTAATTAAGTTGAAATGTAAAGGAAGAAATAGGTCACGTTCCTGAAGAACAAAGCATACCTGTGAGAAGCCAGCTCTAGAAGTAAAGTTACCCATTCCCCGTTAATCACATAATGCCCTGAACCACTTTGACCTCAAGGATCCCAGCTTTGTAGGATCATCAGCATCTTTCTAGTGAGTTCCTTGGGCCTGTGTCTTTGCCAGGGGAACTGCATGATGGGTAGAGAGGAGCCCCTTTCTGCCTCTCTGCTGCCAGTGCAGCCAGCCCATGGCAGGACCATCACCCAAGCCAGCTGCTGAAAGAACACCGTTGAAAAACATGAAGATTTTTTTGATGTTCGTCAAAAGTTAATGATTTACCTGTGAATACTGATCTTTTTGTGTAAGCTTCTTTCCCTCTTCTGCTCCAAGGCCAGGGTACTTTCTACTAAATTAGACGAAGTGTTAGTTACTTAGGAAATGCAGTGCCCTCAGGCCAGGCATCCTAGCCCTCCAGCAGCATCCCACCTAACTTCCCATTTGCCATAGATACCTGACTCTGTCCAGTTCAGCCTCACTGAGGTCGGATCATTCTTCCAGGGGGTTACCAACATCATAAAGATGAATACAGAATTTCTGTTGTCTAGACACTGTGTCCTGACCTCCGGTAAGCACAGGGTTATAAAGATGATGAGGACAGTATCTGGTCCCTAGAAGTTCATAGTCGAGCCAGGAACACACATGTACAAACAACTGCAACATACTTAGTGCCCAATTAAGGGATCTGGGAGACTGGAGAGGAAAAACTCAGAAGACCCAGAGAATTCAAGCAAGATTTCCCAGAGGAAGTAATAAGTAAACCTGGTCTTGGAGAATGAACGAAAGGTCTCTACTAGGAAAAGAATTCTAACAGGAAAACATAGCATGGTTGCTACGTTACCTGTGGGTATTAGTCTTTTGTGCCAGACACTAGTCTGGGCCTTGAGGCTCAAGTGGGGAAGAGGATAGACAGATAGTGATGCAGTTAGATATAGAGAGACTGCAGCGCAGAAGAGGGATGGAGAGACAGAGGCGAGATTTATGATGACAACAGCTTCCTAGTGAGATCTTACTGTGTCGCGAGCAGTTCCAAAATCCTCGATCTTTATTTGGACAAAAATAAATCCCTTGTTTTCAGTCAGGGAGGTTGAAATAGTAAAACAAAGAGCTTATTTTGGAGTGGAAGAATTATCAGGGTAAGGAGAGATGATCTTACCATCTTGGGAAGAACTCAGAAAGAAATCATAGCAACTTTGTAACTAGAAGAGGTGGGCCAAAGAAATAAACCAGAAAAAGAAATGGAGTCTGAAGGAATTTTAAAAGGAGCATATTCTGGAGCTCTAAGTGCCCTTCTCCAGGGAGTTAATGCAGCATCTCACAGACCTAAGCCAAAGCAGACACAGGATTGCACAGGCCCCTCATTGGTTAAGTTCTCTGCACTGGAAGTTTCTTGGAAAGGGAAGAAGAAAAGAGAGACAATGGGAGGTTGGCCACTTGGGGGATGCCTCAGGAGAAGGTTAGAGTGAAGGGCAAGATGGAGCTGAGACCTCAGTCCATTCAGCTTGGGTCCATTCATACTGACTCTGGGGGTTAGGAAAAGGCAGTGTTGGCTTGTATTAGGATTTTACAGGTGCAGAAACTGAGACTCTCAGAGGGCTATCCCATTACTCAAGTGAACACGAATGGGCGGCAGAGTGAGCTCTGGACCCACATTTAGCAAATGCCAGGCTGCCGTCAGTCATTTCTCTCTGTGTCAGTTCATGGGTGTTGCTTATTCCCAGATAATTAAGGCTCAACAGCTCAGAGCCCCAGGTTGCTCTCTTTGCCTAGAACCATTCTCCTTCTTGGAGTCTCTTCTGCTGTGTTACTTACTGAGGCTGCATGAAGCTTTTTTGAAACGAAGTATATTAAATGTGAATGAAAATGTAACTGTGTCAGTAGAACTAAGCATACTTTCTATTTGTTCTGATCTTTCCATCTTGATGAACACATTATTTTTACTTGATAGGCTAAGACATGAAATACTAGAATTTCTAAATAGAACATTTTGGTTATTTTTCCAAACTCAGTGAAATTGAAAATAAGTTTTTGCATCTATAGGACTACTAAACTGCCCCAGAGAGTCTTTTCTGAAACTCTCTCAGAAAATCTCACAACGACATTGTGTTTCAATACCAGTGATATATCTCCATAACCAGTAATATTCTCTCCCCAACAAAAAGGATAGAAAAGTTTCCATTGGTTGTGCTTGATGAGGGCTGGGGGGTAGGTAGAGGAGGGAATCAGATCCAAGTTACCTTTCCCTGAGGAACTTCTTGGAAGGCTTCCTTAGCAGGCTCATAACAGCCGAGTGTTTAATCTCTCTGCTGGTCCCTAGAGTCTGCATTTAACATTGCATTTATTTTTGATGAGCCACTTAAGGAAAGAGTTATAATTAACTCAAGTAGAACAGAACAAAAATTGAGTAGCCTATGTAAGCCAGTCTTCCTCTCGTGGATTTATCAGGAATCTAGGAAAACAACGGCCCAAACCTGTGGACATTCATCTCTGGAGGAGAAGAAATGTTCTGCTTGAAAATAGAGCTTCAAAAACACACCCAAAGGAAGGATGTCACAGTCAATGATGGTTTAGAAAGTTGAAACTGTAATGGAGCCACAGTGTTCTAGAGACCATATGTGGCCCCGCCCCCCCCCCGCCTTTGTCTGTTGAAAAGATGAGCATCTCCTGGCATGAGTATTCCCCATTGACTTGACTTTGCAGATCTGACAACAGTCACAGAGGGTAGTGTTACCCAGTGTTCCCTTGGTGTCAGGCCCCCTCCCAGCCTAAACCTCCTGAATGTTTTGGTCTCCTTTTATAGGCACAGAATCCTGGGCACTGAGATGTTAAGCTTTAGGAGAAGCTCTGTACTTTGCAGGTTAGACTCCAGATATGTATTGGTAGAGCATGTGAGTCATCTCTCCCCATTCACTGTGTGCAAAAAATCAGGGCAGAAAACAACAAAAATGTGTCCTGCTTCTCCCTAAGCTCCCATGACTATCCTGGTGCTGCTTGATAACGTTTGTCAAAACACACGTGCAGCTGCTCCACCTCAGGATGTTATCTGTGACTCCAGAGGGCACTGCCATCTGGGAGTATCCACATTTCCTTTTTAAAATAACATTTTCCCTCCCTAGACTGAAAAATACATGGTTTTTTTGCTGAAAATTAAGAAAATATGGAAATGCACAAAAGAAACAACTCACCTGAAAATTCACTACCCAGAAAAAGCATTATCTTTCTGAGTATCACCGAACCCTTTTTTCAGGGTTTACATGGTACATAAAATTCAATTTTTTCCAGTGAGGCAGCTCATGTTACTGTCTTGTTAGCATTTCATAAACTTGTCCAGTTAATGTGTTAAAAGAAAAAAAAAACCACTAGAAACTAGATAACATGATTTCTACAAGAGGAAAAAAATGACTTAGTCATTTTATTGGAACTTTAAGTGAGTAAACTGGCACTTGGGCAATATAGTCTCACTCACCTTTCAGAGAAGTTTTGCCAAGATCCCTTGGGAGAGATATATATGGAGAGAGAAAAAGGCAGGTGACATATATATAAAATGCTGTCCCATGGGATGTATGGGGGGGGAGGGGAGGGTATAATAGAGCTGTTTCCTTTTCCTTCCATAGACTGTCTAGAAACAAAAGCTGTTCATAAATGGTTCTGCTGTAGCTAAAATGTAAAACAGTATGTATCTTTAGGCCTGACTAGGACAATCTGAACATGAAAGAGAAAGTGCTTGATGGTGGGTGGCAGGGAGCCAGGAAACATGCACAACCAACTGCAACAGTAGGCAGGGCGGCTTACAAAGGGGAGTCAGTCTCTGAGAGGATCACTGGAAACTGCTGCGTGAGAATAAGGGCAAGGCCTTATGTTAAGCTGCAATAATCCAAATTCTTTTTATGAAATGAAAGCCTTTGGCTGTCAGCTCAATTTTTTGCTGTGTGTGTGTGTGTGCATTTGCCACTACCAAGAAAACATTAGAAAACTTTTCTTTTGAATTACTCTTTGGTGTCTAAAGATGGAGAATAGTGTGTCTTGTTCTGGCTACCCCAACTCACTAATGCTGTATTGGACTTGGAGAAAGTCCAGTGGTAATTCTAGAAGAGGAAGTGTCTAGAATAAGATGTGTCTGAGAGGTGGAGTGAAAATCCTGAAGAAGTCCATGCTGGGGGGACAGGAACCTACTGGAACAGGAAGTCCATGAGTGGCACAGATAAACAGATTTTTCCCCCACCATATTTTGAAATTTTTGAGTGACGGAAATTTGGATCAAATAAAAGGAAATACCATTTCACACCACAGAAAATAAAATGAAAGAAGCTTGCAACTTTGAGGATGTGGGAATGGCAGTAGGTATAAATGGATTAAAAAGAATTTGAACGGGGCCTCCCCGGTGGCGCAGCGGTTGAGCGCTGGGTTGCGAAGCTGCCCGCAGCCTCTGCAGCACTGGTTCAATCCCCAGCTGCTCCCCGACCACCGGAGGAGGGTCCCACGTGGCGCGCAGACCTCTCCTGCCGCCCGCTGCTCCCCTCAGCAGTGTACTTCGGTCCTTCTGCCTGCTCTGCTCCCTGCTCTGGCTCTGTCTCTGGTGAATTCTCTCACCCTCCCACGCTTCTGACTGTAACCAGTGCATGTATAAACAAACAAACAAATAAATAAATAAATAAAACATGCCTCTATTAAAAAAAAAAAAAAGAATTTGAACGTCTTGTAGCTGCCAGAAGAAGGTGGGATATACTTAACTTGAAGGCATAGAAAAAATGCTCCTTCTGTTGGACCCTCTCTGGGCCACCATCACCAGGACTGCCCAGACAGCGCTGGCCCAGATTAGGAATTGCCATGATTTTGGCTATAGAAGTTTCTGTTCTTGCTCTTCTGCCAACTTTCCTTCTGGAACCTCTGCCAGTGCTTTGGTTTCTGAGGATAAGACTGGACCAAAGTCCATTCTGATGTAGAACATTTTATAGGAAGGTGGTGGCTCTTGTGGTCTATGGCGAATTGCCCAATGCCATTTTGTCCATTCATTCATTTGACAAACATTTACTGAGCACCTACCATGTGCTAAGCACCAGGCATAAAATGAAAAATTCAACAAACCAATAACAAACTCTAAAGTCAGACTGTAGAATCAAGGCTATCAGAGGGGGGTGGTGGTGAGCAAGATATGGAGGTGGCCCGGGGAACTAAGATGAAGGGTTATAGGGGCTTTGGTGGTGGGTGTGGTGTGGTTACATACAATTGAAGAGGTAAGAACTTACCTCTGAATCATAAACAGTGTTGTAAACCAATGTTACCTCAATAAAATAAAAATAAAGCACATAAATATTTAATTATGAATTATGGGGATGCTGGAAAGTAAGGAACACTCAGCTCAGAAAAAGTAATTTTGTGGGGATATGTGTGTGTCTCTGCATGCACTTGTGTAGGACCTGGGAGACTACTTAGATCAGTTGATAAGAGGAGGATTCTCTAAAGAGGAGATAATTCGTCTGGGACCTAGAGAATTTGCAGAGCAAATGCTTATACGAAGTGTCTGATGTGTGAAAGGACTTGGTATATTGGAGGGGTAAAGACGCCAGTGTGTCTGGAGCTTGTAGCAGAGGCAATCGCAGGGGTACCTCCAGGTGGGAGGCAGGCACAGACCACACAGAACCTTGTAGTGCCCAGCAGGGAGTTTGGATTTTTTTCTAAATTCAGTGGTAAGCCACTGAGTTTAAAAGGAATTTTCAGGGGTCTCCCTGGTGGCGCAGCGGTTGAGCACTGGGTTGTAAAGCTGCCCGCAGCCTCTGCAGCACCAGTTTGATTCCTGGCTGCTCCCTGGCCACCGGAAGAGGGTCCCACATGAAGCGCAGACCTCTCCTGCCGCCCGCTGCTCCCCTCAGCAGTGTACCTCGGTCCTTCTGCCTGCTCTGCTCCCCGCTCTGGCTCTGGTAAATTCTCTCACCCTCCCGCGCTTCTGACTGTACCCAGTGCTTGTATAAATAAATAAATAAATCTTAAAAAAAAAAGGAATTTTCAAAGTCATTTATGCTTTTAAAAATCAGTGGTACATCTTTTCTGGACTAACGAGGAGATCAAAGAAGGAATTAAAAAATTCTTTGAATTGAATGACAAGGAGGACACCAATATCCTAAATGTATGGGATGCAGCAAAAGCAGTAATAAGAGGAAAATATATAGCAATAGAAGCTCACATCAAAAAACAAGAAAGAACTCAAAGAAACAACCTAATCTCGAAGCTCAAAGATCTAGAAAAAGAACAACAAAAAAACCCCAGAACCAGTAGAAGAAAAGAAATAATAAAAACCAAAGCAGAAATAAATGAAATTGAAACTAAAAAAACAATCCAAAAGATCAATGAAACCAAGAGCTGGTTCTTTGAAAAAATAAATAAAATAGACAAACCCCTAGCCAGGCTCACAAAGGAAAAAAGGGAGAAAGCACAAATACACAGAATCATAAATGAAAGAGGAGAAATCACAACGGACACAGCAGAAATCAAAAGAATAATCAGTAACTACTATGAACAGTTATATGGAAACAAGTTCAACAATCTAGAGGAGATGGACAAATTCCTACAACTCTACAATCACCCCTAGATAAAGAAGAAATAGAACACCTAAACAGACCAATTACAAGCAGCGAAATTGAAATGGTAATTAAAAACCTCCCCAAAAACAAAAGCCCAGGACCTGATGGATTTACAAATGAATTCTACCAAACATTCAGAGACGAATTAGTGCCTATCCTTCACAAACTCTTCCAAAAATTGAGAAGGAAGGGACAATACCAAACACGTTCTATGAAGCCAATATTACACTAATACCAAAACCGAATAAGGACAACACAAAAAAGGAAAACTATAGGCCAATCTCCCTAATGAACACTGATGCAAAAATCCTCAATAAAATTTTAGCTATCAGAATCCAACAATGTATCCATAAGATAATTCACCACGACCAAGTTGGATTCATTCCAGGGGCACAAGGATGGTTTAACATCCGAAAATCAATCAACGTTATCCAACACATCAACAAAAAGAAATATAAAAACCATATGATAATATCAATAGATGCTGAGAAAGCTTTCGACAAAGTGCAACACCCATTCATGATAAAAGCCCTTGAAATTCTTGGGATACAAGGAACATACCTCAACATCATAAAGGCCATCTATGACAAGCCAACAGCCAGTATCATTCTCAATGGTGAAAAGCTGAAAGCAATTCCATTAAGATCTGGAACAAGACAAGGATGTCCACTCTCACCACTGCTTTTCAATATAATACTGGAAGTCCTAGCCAGAGCAATAAGACAAGAGAAAGACATCCAAGGAATCCAAATAGGAAAAGAAGAAGTCAAACTATCATTATTTGCAGATGATATGATAATATACATAGAGAACCCCAAAATCTCCACAGAAAAACTAATTCAACTCATCAATCAATTCAGTAAAGTGGCAGGATACAAAATCAACACGCAAAAGTCAGTAGCCTTCCTATACACAAACAATAAATCTGAAGAAGAAGAAATCAAAAAAACCACCCCTTTTATTATCGAAACAAAAAAATCAAATATTTGGGAATAAATCTAACAAAAGAGGTAAAGGACCTATACAAAGAAAACTATAAAACACTGTTAAAAGAAATAGAAGAAGACACAAAGAAATGGAAAGACATCCCCTGCTCATGGATTGGAAGAATAAACATTATTAAAATGGCCATCCTACCAAAAGCAATATAGAGATTCAATGCTATTCCAATCAAAATCTCAATGGCATTCTTCAAAGAAATAGAACAATTATTGATGAAATTCATATGGAATCACCAAAAAACCCCGAATAGCCAAAGCTCTACTGAAAAAAAAAGAAGGAAATGGAGGCATCACACTCCCAGACTTCAAACTATACTACAAAGCCATAATCATCAAAACTGCATGGTATTGGAACAAGAACAGACATACAGACCAATGGAATCGAATAGAAAATCCAGAAATAAACCCACAGATTTATGGTCAACTAATCTTTGACAAAGGAGCAAAGACTATGCATTGGAGCAAAGAAAGTTTGTTCAATAAATGGTGCTGGGAAAACTGGGTCGCTACATGCAAAAGAATGAAGCTTGACCACTACCTCACACCATACACAAAAATCAACTCAAAATGGATTAAAGAACTAGACATAAGACCTGAAACCATAAAATACATAGAAGGAAATATAGGCGAAACACTACGGGATTTGCATATCAAAGACATCTTTACAGACACATCACCCAAAGCAGTGATAGTGAAGAGAAAGATAAACAGCTGGGACTACATCAAATTAAAGAGCTTCTGCACAGCAAAAGAGACAATAACAAAAACAAAGAGAAACCCCACCAACTGGGAGAACATTTTTGCACCCAACACTAATGATAAAGGACTGATCACAAAAATCTGCAAAGAGCTGATGAGACTCAGCAACAACAAAGAAAATAATCCAGTCAAAAAATGGGCAGAAGAGCTAAAAAGAAACTTCTCTGAAGAGGAAATGCAAATGGCCAACAGACATATGAAAAAATGTTCAACATCACTTGTAATCAGGGAAATGCAAATCAAAACTACCATGAGATACCATCTCACACCAGTGAGAATGGCACATATTAAAAAAACTAGCAACAACAAATGTTGGCGAGGATGTGGAGAAAAAGGAACTCTTCTGCACTGTTGGTGGGAGTGCAAACTGGTCCAACCACTATGGAGAGCTGTGTGGAGATTTCTGGACCTACTAAACATAGAGCTTCCATATGATCCAGCAATTCCACTCCTAGGTATTTACCCAAAGGACACAGAAACATCAATTCCAAAGAACACCTGCACTCCTATGTTTATAGCAGCACTGTTTACAATAGCTAAGCTTTGGAAACAGCCCAAATGCCCAAAAATAGATGACTGGATCAAGAAGATGTGGTACATATATACCATGGAATATTACTCAGCATTCAAAAAAGATAAACACATGCAATTTGCAGCAACATGGATGGCGCTGGAAGGGATCATGCTCAGCGAAATAAGCAAAAAGAAAAAGAAAAATACCGGATGGTCTCACTCATAGCAGGAATCTAGAAAACTTAAATAAGGGACCAGGAAAATGAATATAAGAAAGTGAAAATCAAAATCAACAAAAAACTATGAACCAGAGACACTTTTTGGGGGGTGGGGGGCGGGAGGGGAAGGATTGGGGTCAGAATGGGGCGTTTGCAATTGTATGGGGGAATATAAAAATAAAATTTAATATTAAAAAAAAAATAAAAATCAGTGGTACATCTTTTAAGGTCATTGTACTTACATATGGCCAGATAGCCCTGTAAGACATGAGAAAATGTGCCTTATTCTTGTTATGCACAGATTGATTATTCTGTTGTTGGCCATTCTCCTTTTGACTGTGGTGGTGGGGACAGTTCATAACCAGAAAACTCCTAAGGAACAGGGACAGGCTGACCCATCAGGAAGACCTTGATAATTGCCTGCACTCTGGATCCATCTATGCTCTTACTTCCTGGTGAATGAAGAGCCAATTGTCAGAACTTAGGTGTCAACTTCATCTTTCTGTTTTCTTCTATGCCTGTTTCTCTCTAGCTTTTCTCCATTTTCTTGTATACTTCTAGGGATCACTAACCTAATAAATGACTTCTACTCAAATTCATATCTCACGGTCAGTTTCTGGAGAAAATCAACCCGAGTATTATGATGAGTTTAAACAAAGAAGAGTTGGTCAAAGATTCTTGGCACTCATTAAATCCAGGCTTCTTGCCCCTGAAAAGGATGGAATGTCATAAAATTGTAACTATTAAGACATCTGTGATGATTTGGAGTCAAAGGAGAACATAGAGCTCACTGGGAAATAGTCTGTCAGCCTCCATTAATAGCTAGAGAAATGTGAAGAATGATTTTAAGAATGTATATTCGATATGCTAAGATGTAAACTTGATGAGCTTTTGTGGGAAGGGGACAGAATGCTAATGGAATAGTTCAAAAGGAAATTTGTGTCATGTGCTATAATATATCACTTCTGGTAATAAATCTGTCAGAAGTTCCTGCACTTCCCCTAACCTCCATGACCAGAGATCTCTTGTGATCTACAATGAATTACATTCCAAATATAATCAAAAGTTCACAAGTTAACCAAGAATAGAATTACTCATGCAGAATAGGAACAAATAATTTCAGATTAATCTTCTAATTCAAAATATTTTGTGGAGTACCTTTTTACTCGTATATTGTATGAGAACATTTTTCATTTTGTCTTACAATGAAACCTTTGAAATGATGGGTCCCAGAACACTCGATTCTCTTTATGGGGCTATTGAAAGAAGAAAAACAGCATCTAGCATTTGCCAAGGACAAAATTTAACCAATAGGAACAATAACTGATTCACTCTTGGTGTGAGTTGAGGACTTAATCTATGGATCTAACAATAAAATAATAAGCACTAGATATAAGAGAGTAATACTGGAATATTAAATTCAGTTAGAAAACTCCCCTTAATGTTAACGCCTATAAATGTAACCCAAGGTCACTTTGCTATGGCGAAGTTTTATTTCATGGTGATGCTTAAATATTAATCTTTGAAACAATTGTATTTAACAAAAGAAGTATATTGTTAAGTTGTTCAAGTCTAACACATCAGGGCACGGCTAGCTAGGCTTAGCAAAGAGATTTGGGGGAGAAAGAATTGTGTAGAGAAGGAGTCTTTCTCAATCAGCTCCTCCCCTATCATCTCTTTCAATGCCTTCTGGTCCTATGGACCAATTAAATCATAGGAATGTGAAAATAAAAAGGGAGGGGTCAAGGAGATGAGACAATGGCAGGAAGTGACTTGGTGATTTTCCAAAGATGTGCACATGGAAGATAGAGGGAAGTTTCAAGTCTCTTAACAAGGTTCATTCTAGTGTGGATGTGTTACATGGCAACCCCAATGTGAAATGGTTGGCCTGAGTGTGGTTCCTCACCCACACACTTAAAGGGACTTACAATGAGACTCAACTCCAGGCACACACAAAAAGGTTAATAAAGGATTTATTTACAGAAAGGGGAAATGAAGAAAGGAATAATCCAGGGAGAGAGAGAGAGAGAGAGAGAGAGAGAGAGAGAGAGAGAGAGAGAGAGAGAGAGAGAGAAGTTGGTGAATGTGTCCTACCAGTTCCACTGAGCTGGGACCCCAATAGCACACTGAAGGTCTGTGAAAAACTAAAAACCCCCAATGCTCACATGTCTGGTTATATATCAAGCCCGGCTACTTAACTCCACCCTTAGTTCCCAGCATTCCTCCCTTTGGTGGTGATTGCATTATGGGATTTGTAGCTTTGGTGTCTTGAATTTCTGGTCTGGGATGGAGGTAAAGTCCATAAAACCTGTGTTTGTGGAGTTCATTCAGAACATCCTTTTCTCCCCCAACAGATGAATTACTCAAACAGGTAGATGATCAGTGATAGTTGGGAATTTTTAGATGGTTAACAAAAATATTTTAAAACTGTTTGAAATTTTTGAATCATCAACAGACACCTATGTTGCATGTTACCCTTTTCACATTAGGGGTTGCTATGCATTGCCAAATGACACATTGATCAAAAGTCATGAACCCTCAGCTAGAGTATTCTGAGAGGTACAGTAAGTTTTCCAATACAAACTGCCAGAAGCTCTAATCAAACTTGTAAAGAAGTGGGATGCTTTCTTGGTGAAGATATTATAACTCAAAAGAATGAAGGTGATTGTGAAGGAAAATAATAGAATAATAGTTATCTTTACTCTCTTTCTTACCTTCATATGGTGCCCACTTTGTGGGAAAGATAAGAGGTCTGGCATCTAGTTCAGAGGTACATTGGTTTCTTGTTCTTATATACAATTTCAAGTCCCAAAATAATTCTTTTTTTTTTTTAAAGATTTACTTATTTATGCATACAAGAGCTGGGGTACAGGCCAGAGATACGGGGGATGAGAGGATTCAACAGAGACAGAGTGGGGAACAGAACAGGCAGATGCTGAGGGGAGCAGCGGGCGAGACAGGAGAGGTCTGCTCTGCCATGTGGGTTGCTCCCTAGCCGGCCAGGGTTTGAACTTGTGCTGCAGTGGCTGTGGATTGCTTCATAGTGCAGGGCTTAACCCCTTGCACCACCCGGGCGGCCCCCCAAATAATTAATTTTTAAAACTCATTATTAGGACTTTATTTTAATTTTATTATTTTTTAAAATGAAGTACCATTGCTTTACATCCTTGTTAATTTCTTGACAGTGTAGGATTTCGCTCCTGGAGTGTGGTCACCTTATCGCTCCCACCACCAAGGCATCCATAGTCCAATGTGCTCTCCTTCCTCTGCACCCCCTTCTCATGTCTCCCCCTCCCCCTCTGGATGCCTTAGGTCTATGGTCAGCTTTCAAGGGTTAGTTTTAAAGTTTGTCTTTGTCTGACCCTTTGTTTGGTTTCTTTGTATTTAACTGACACCATCCAGTATTTATGTTTCTCTTTCTGGCTTATTTTGCTTAGCATAATCCCTTCAACTCCATCCATGTTGCCACAAATGGAAGACTCATTAAGACTTTAAATGGGAAAGGTATATGTTCAACCACATTGATTTTACAGTCTGGCCAGGTTGCTGACTAAAGCCCAAACTGCCCTGATTCTGCCTGGTCATGGAAGTCCACGAGTAGTCTTGACCTGTGTGGGCCCAGGTTGCTTATCTCTAGCTGCAAGTCCCATAGTTGAGGAGTCTATGAGCCCTTGAGAATGAGGGTAGAGCTTTCAGAAGCCTAAGGCAGGGGTCCCTTGTATGGCCTTACAAATACCTGTGGAGGCACATTTGCTAGTAAGAATTGACCTGTGTAGGTGATGGGATTTTTGGTGGCTGAAGGACATTTTCTTTTAAATATTTTTTCCTTTACGTTTTCTCCAATGAATATGTATTACTGTTACAATAAAAATTTTCTCGGCATGTGGAGGTGAGAGTTAAAATCAAGGGAAAACAGGAGCAAGATCTGACCTAAGCCTGGGAGTTTGAGGAAGTATTCCGAAAGCATCTCTGCGGCCTTGGCTCAGACCCACCTTCTTGTTCCGGAAATATCTGCCTGCCTGGGGGAGGTTACCAGCTAACCATTATGGTGGGTGGAGTCAGCGTCAACTGGGGCCTGCAGAGGCTTTGTGTGTCCCTCCTGACGAGGGTTAAAACTCCATTTACTGATTAAACTCTACCGCTGATGCTGGCAAGAGCAGCCCAACATGCGGCTGGGGTTACTGAGATTGTTAGGGGGAAAGGATGTCCTGAGATAATCTCATACAGGCTTTGTGGACTCCACCCCCACTCCAGACTAAAGCCATCAGGACATTGGGAAAGACAAATCCCATCACCACCAAGGGGAGGGTGGCTGGGACCTGAGGGTGGAGTTGGGCAGCCAGGTTGGATATAAAAACCAAACACGTGGGCCTTGCTCGCTCTCTGGCTCGCGATCGCTCGCCTCCTGGCTTCACCGCTCCTGGCTGGCGGCCAACTGAGAGCGCCATTTTGGGATTCCTGATCGGCGGATCGGGTAGGACGCATTTAAAACTTTGTCTCCCACTTTTCTCCCAGAGCTGTACATTTCCTCATTTCCCTTTCCGTTGTAAATAAACCTTTTATTAACCTTTCACGTGTGCCTGCAGTAGAGCATTGATAAGTCCTTTTAAGCGCGCGGGTGAGGACCCACAGTCAGGCACCCCGTTTTGTATCGGGGTTGCTCTACAACAGTTTGGCGCCCAGCGTGGTTTCCAAGTTACACCCGCGGTTGACCAGCCCAAAGTAACATCCCTTGCGTTGGTCACCATAAGCGCACTAGTTCCGCAGGACTAGCAGTATAATATTTGTCTCTAGTCCTGAAAAGTCTGTTTTTTTCCCTGTGCGTACAGCCCTTGTGGGTGTGTTTTGACTCAAATATGGCCTCAACCATGAGCCTATACAGTTTCATCCCTAGCCTGAGTTCTTTCAGTTTCCTTCCGGCCTTGAATTTGAGCAGCCTTCTTCCATTAAATATCACCACCAGTTTCATTAATATAAATAATTTGATGAAGCCCGGTGTATGGCATGTGATTTTACTATTGTATACATACATGGGTGGTTTACAAGCCATCCCTTTACAGACTGTGCTTCTGGGTGGTTTTTTGGTAATATGTGTAAGCGCAGTTTGCTACATTCTTGTTTCTGTGAGAGGTAGAAGTTCTACTTCACATACTGAGAATGTGCAACAACAAATTCAGGCTTTTAACGTGGCCATACAACAACTAAATCAGGTTTTTGATTTAACTATTAAGAGTATAAGGGATGAAAATCGTAATGTTTTTGAGTCAGCTTATCAAAGCATGCTGTATCAAGTGCAACAACAAAATCGGACTTTTGAGTCAGCTTTTAAAGGTATGCAGGACCAGATGCAGGCCGCCCTCCATAAATTAGATATGGCGGAGGCGAAGGCTAGGCTAATGGTGCAGAGAAAGGATAGACCTTCCCCTTTCCATGAGGACAGCCAGCGAGCAGAGTTAGAAGAGGAGGAGCATCATATTTTAAATACTTTAAATACACGAGGACAAAATCCTCTTCCACGTGACAAAGCCCCTCCCGTGCAGACCCCTGAGGCTGCACAGCCTCCACTGCCCTCTGGGGAGGACACTAAAATGGCGTCCCCTCCCCACACTAGACTCGGCACCCATTTTGGCAGGAAGGATCAACCTGAGGCAGGGCAGTTTCCCCTTCGCCAGATGCCAATGGGTGGCTTAAATGAACATGGGAGACCTGCTGGGTACTTTTGGTCGCACCATCCGTTCAGTACTGCGGACCTCCTAAATTGGAGGAGCTCTGTTCCCTCGTACCGGCAGGCTCCTCAGAGGATGGCGAACTTGTTTGCCTCTATCTTTGTCTCCCACCGCCCTAACTGGGCAGATATACAGTCCATGCTGCATACTTTATTAACGCTGGATGAGCAGAGGATGGTATTCAGGAAAGCCAGGGAGGAGGCTGACCGTCTCCACCAACAGGATAGGCAGTCCCCAGAGCCGGAGGTTGTTGTCCCAGAGAGAGATCCTGGATGGGACCCTAACAATGGAGGAACGGCGATGTTGGATCTCTATAAAAAATGCTTATTGGTAGGACTGAAGCAGGGGATCCCCAAACAAAAAAACTTTAACAAAATATTGGAACTCGAGCAAGGAGCTAATGAGGATCCGTCAGAGTTCCTTGAGAGGATTATTCAAACTTACACTAACCACACGGACATAAACCCAGATGCCCCAGAAAATGCTCGTCTGATCACTACGGCTTTCATTACCCATAGTGCCCCAGACATAAAGAAAAAGTTAGCTAAGGTGGACGGCGTCACTGAGATGAGTCCGTCCCAGGTAGTGGACCTGGCATTCAGGGTTTATAATAATAGAGAGCACAGGAGACCGAAACCTGCGACTGTTTTTTTACAAAGAGAACACAGAACAGGGTTTCAAGGAAACAATAATGGACAGAGACGTGAACCCCTAGGAAGAAATCAGTGTGCTTTCTGTAGGGAAGAGGGACATTGGAAGGACAGTTGTCCCAGGTTACAGGGAAGCGGCAGACGCAATAATTATAGAAGGCAGGATAGAAGACAGAGAACCCCAAGACATGATGATTCACGTAGGGGTTACAGGAGGGAATATAGAAGGAGCACACAGAACCAGGAACCAAGGAGAGAGGAAAGAAGACAAATGTTAGCACAGAGTGGAGGCTCAGATGATGACAGGGAATACAGACAGAGAAGGAATCGAGAGCCCAGTACAGAGGACAGGAGACAAATGACAGCACAGGGTAGAGCCTCAGGTGAAGATAGGAGGGAATACAGACAGAGTAGAAGGAATCTAGAACCAAGTGCAGAGGAGAGGAGACAGATGATAGTTCATGGAGAAAGTTCAGATGCAGAATAGGGGTGCCCGGGGGCTCCACTAGATCTAGAGAAGCCCATTAGAATAACCCCCTCAGAGCCCCGGGTAACCCTCGCTGTGGGGGATCGTCTGATTGATTTCTTGGTGGACACTGGAGCAACATACTCAGTTTTGAATTCGAAATTAACTAAAATGAGCAAAAAGACTGCAGCAGTCATTGCCCCCGTTTTGTATCGGGGTTGCTCTACAACAAGATGAGCGTCCCCTGCTGTTGTTTTTCAGCTCGCCCGTGCATCGTGGGGGAATGGAGCCCCTGGAGTGGTTGCGGGGACCAGTGCAAGCCCACAGTGCGCGTGCGGAGGCGCTCGGTGCAGCAGGAGCCCCGGAACGGTGGCGCGCCCTGCCCGCCCTTGGAAGAGAGAGCCGGCTGCCTGCACTACTCCACGCCGCAGGGCCAGGACTGCGGGCACGCCTTCGGTACGGAGTTTTCACGGTTGCTGCTTCTGTTGCCTTTGATGACTTTCCGTGTCTTTGTCTATTAAGGGCCACGTGCTGTACAGGAAAGTTCCGTGAGCAATAGGAAATGTGCCAGGCTCACCACAGTAGATAAGAAGCACCGGAAATGCTTAATGGAGGAATTAGTGGCCTGGTAGCTGCACAAAGTCCTCCTTCCCACCACCCCTCCTCAGTGTGTTTATTACCCAATGGCTCCTTCTCTTGTGCTTGCACTTAGTGTAATGGGTATGCATATTGTGGGCTTTAGTGAACTTGATGGAGCTGGCAACAGAGCTTTAGGTAGGATGAGGATATTTTGCAGAGGATGCTAAGTGTCCAGAAGAATAGCTATTTCACTGTGATTCCTATTTATTCATGGTCACTCACTGCACATGTGTGAAAATAGGAAGAATATTATACATTTTTTAAAAAAAAGATTTATTTATTTTATACAAGAACTGGGGTAGAGGCCAGATGTGTGGGAGGGTGGGAGTATTCACCAGAGACAGAGTGGGGAGCAGAACAAGCAGACTGACGAAATACACTGCTGAGGGGAGCAACGGGTGAGACAGGAGAGGTCTGCTGCGCCATGTGGGACCCTCGCCAGCCGGGATGGAACCGGCGCTGCAGAGGCTGCGGACACATTCACAGCACGGCGCTCAACTGCCTGTGCCACCAGGGGAGGCCCAGTATATTATACATTTCTAAACATTGATAAACGATCCTCTTAAAACACCCGCTTCTCTCCTCTCAAGTCAGCTGGATTAGGGCTGATGTAATCAGATCTGCGATTTGAAAAGATCATTCTGGCGGTGGAGTGAGTGTCGGAGGGGTCAGGCTCAGAGAAAGAAGCGAAAGGCCATACCTGTGTTGAACAGATGGAACCTGATAGGGCAAAACTCTGACATCCCAGGATAGCAAAGCGCATATGCTTTCAGAGGAATCTGGACATTTTCATGCCAACATGACATGCCATTTTATTCTTTTTCGTTCTACACAAATATTTTTTGAGAATCTACTTGTTGCCAAGCACTTGCCTGGCTCATGGGGTCTCAGTGGTTAGAAAAATTGATGGGGAGCCTGCTGTAGATCACAGCCTAGTATGTTTGTATGTTGGGGAGAGGTGAACGATAACCAGATAATCCTAGGAAATTAATCTCAGAAAATTATAGTTGTAATTTGGTGCAACTGGTACCAAGCAAGTGAGAGCAGTGGGTGTGGGTAATAATCAGATTTCTGCTGACCAGGAGAGTATTTCCCTGAGGATGTGGAGGTGCAGCTGAGAAATATGGAGCTACCCAGGCAGAGAGGCCTGGAGATGAGGTATAAAAAGTTCCAGGGATTTGGAGGCTGGTGTAGAAAAATAATGTGTCCAAGAGAGGCACACAGCTTTATTGGGTGGTACTTGGACAAGGGTTACTTGAGAAGGGAAGCTCCTCACAGCGTGAGACTTGTAACCTATGCGGGGAACCCACCATCTAAAGGGGACAGGGCAAGGGGAAGGGGTGCTGTGCACTGTGGCAAAGTCTCCAGGGGATTTGCTGCTCCCTGATGTTGGAGAACAGACACTGCTCTAACGCAAACCTCATGACAACCACACCTGCTTCCTCACTGGTCCCCTGTGGCAGGTTGGATCATTTAAAGGATGCTTGCTTGTTTGAAAGCGCAGTTCCTTAAATGCAAAAAACAACAAAACAAAACAAAACAAAAAAAAACGGGCTTCATTTTCAAACTGTGGGGTAAATCAGCGAGACAATTTTCTCTACCAAAGAACTTTTCAAAGCTTTATTATGTAAGTATGCATTTTCATTCTTCAAGAAAGAAATCGGAATGTTTTCCCACTTTACTCAGTTATTTGACCCTTTACTCTCAAGGTCCCACTCCCTAAATCACTAGTGTTCTGTGGAATACACTTAGAAAATGATGGCATTTTAAGGGCAATCAAGTGGGAAATGAGAGAAACAGTAACATGAAAATCCATTTTTATGGGTTTTCCTAGGGCCCTGTCCCTGTTTCATACCATTTCCTATGCATTCATTTCTGTGTTTTGTTAATATCAGATTCACTAAGCATCTACACTTCATGCCAGTGCCATGCTAGGTTTTGGAGACACAAATTTGAGTAGCCAATATGTCACAGCATATTATAACTCGGGTGCTGAGTGAGTGTTGTGATAGAGTGTGCTCAGGTTGGTTTGGGAGCATGGAGCGGGGCACCCACCAGGACCATGGGTCCTGCTGTGTGTGCCTGTGTACCTCCCTCCTCCGCTAGACTTCCTGTTCACAGAGCATCATGGCACACCAGTCCTTCACAGTTGCAGAGCAGAACTTCTGTGGATAGTTGGATATTGTTGATTCCTTCTTCGTAGTAATCCTGTAAGAGTGTATCAGGTCTCTGTGACCTCTGTACAAATGATCACAAACTTAGTAGCTTAAAACAACTCACATTTATTACCTCACAGGTCAGTGGGATGGAAGTCCATCCCGGCTCTCATAGGGCTATGATCAAGGGTGAGGCAGGGCTATTCTGAAGACTTAAGCAGGCAATCCATTTCCTTGCCTTTTCCTGGAAAAGGCAGGAATATAAGAGCAGGAAGCTTAGCAGAACTGGCCTGCAGTTATATGGAAAGTGAAGCCATAAAGAGGAGCTTGCATATTTAACTGAGGAGATTTCCAGGTGTTGAAGGTTTGATCTGGTTTCTGCTAGCTGCTTACCGTGAGATGGAGAGGAAAGAGAAGATACAAGGAAGAATTTTAATCCTAATGGAACAAGGCCTTGATTAATTGGGAATGCCTCAGCTTCCCCAAATGGCCAAGGATGCTGAAATTAAGAGATTCAAACTAAGGGAAACATGGTCTAGAGAAGAACACCAAGAGTGTGACTTTTTGTCAGAAAGTTAGAGGTAATAGTTTACCTCAAACTTAGTGACTTAACACAAATGTATTACTTCTAGTTCTGTAGTCAGTAGTCAGACATGGGACTCACTGGGCTGAAATTGAGCTTCAGCCGGGCTGTTTTCCGTATAGGAGGCCTTGGGAGAGAATTTGTTTCCTTGCTTTTTCCATTGTCTTGTGGTTGCCCAAATTCCTTTCCTCATGGCTCTCTCTCTAAGCCAGCAGCGTTACACCTCTCTGTGCCTGCCTTCTGTACTCACGTATTCCTCTGGCCAACTTTTTGAAAGACCTGTGTGATTACATGGGGTACACTGGATAATCCTGGATACCCTCTTTATTTTAAAGTCATGTGATCAGCAGCCTGAATTCCATCAGCAACCTTAGTACCTCTTTGCCAGGTAACATAGCATATCCATAGGTTCTGGGGATTAGGACAGGGATATGTCTGAGGGGCATTATTCTGCCTATGATAGAGGTAGGGAGGGTGGCATCATTAGGCCGAGAACACTGGTGTTTAGAGAGGTGACAGCACTTGAGATCCAGAGCTTAAACCTGGATTTCAAGGCTCTAGATCATGTGCATTCTCCCACCCTGTGGTAGTGTTTCTTGCTAATTGTCATCATTAAACTAACATTGCAACCACAGGTAACTGTAATTAGAGATATAGAGGGCCTTGTAAAGCCTGTGGTGAAACATGATCACAGAAGCAATCACTATCTTACAATGATCAAGTGACTATTGCATTTTCTTAATTAATTAACTATTTTAAGATTTATTTATGCATACAAGAACTGGGGTACAGGCCAGAGGTGCAGGAGAGTGAGAGGATTCATCAGAGACAGAGTGGGGAGAAGAACAGGCAGACAGAGGGGCCGGACGAGACAAGGAGAGGTCTGCTGAGCCATGTGGGTAGCTCCCTGGTCGGCCGGGGATTGAACTCATGCTGCAGAGGCTGGGGATTGCTTCACAGTGCTGTGCGTAACCCCTTGCACCACCAGGGAGGCCCTTTCTTATTTAATTTAATGCATATCATGACTATATTTTTCTCATAAAACCAAATCCAGAAAGTTCACTGAGTTTGTTGCACAGACTGACAATTGTTTATATGCATTTTCATCTGTAAGATCAGTTAGTTAATAGAAACTCTGCTTTCAGGCTGGCATCATTTATCAAACTTGCATTCTATCCTCTTTCACACTATGTCTACCAACCTGTGGTTCTAAGCCTGCTTTTGTGTCAGAGGACTTTATGAAATTCTCAAAGCAAGTTTACTTTCATGTTCAAAGAAAATATGTGTGGTGCCATGCTTTTAGAAGTGGAAGTTTTGAAAAACTGAACAATGGTAGGCTGATAGGATGCCAGAAAAAGTTGTCAAATAGCCTGCCAAAGAATGTATTACATTTGAATATTGTTGCCAGTAAGGAGAAAGGAAGGGAACCAGCATTTATGGTGAACCTTTGTCCTGGGGGCGCCTGGCTACGTGCTTTTGCACATAAGCAGAAGTGGGACTGGAGGCAAAAATAATTTCTAAGTTATTAACCACTTGTAAGCAATGAAAATCTAAATTGTGGGGAATATTAAAAAGTGGTGCTGGTTCAGGCACCTCCGGGCGATCTGGCTCCTGGATTCTTTATTGAAGACTGGTGCCAGGGAGAAGGATACCCTCTCCATAGAACTTGCTACCAAACCAAGCCCAGCCTGCAGGAGGGAATGAACACAAAGACTTGACCCTGAGCATGGCTGACCACAGAGGCTTGACCTTGAGCATGGGTAGGCGGTATTACAAAGCAAAGCTATTTTCTGTGTTGGGACTACTGCTTAGTCATTGACTTTATTTTTCCAGGAACTATGCTGTGTAAAATAATGAAATTTTGTCTCTGCATTATAATGGAAGCAGTCAAGCTTGGCATGGTTTTGGAGACTGCCTGATACTGCCATCATTTAGACATGAGCCTTAAACACATTTCTTTTTTTTAAATTTTAACTACAT